>NW_027459618.1:0-2500 GCF_050624435.1 Tenrec ecaudatus
CCTAACCCTAACGCTAACCCTAACCCTAACCCTAATCCTAACCCTAACGCTAAAACTAACCCTAACACTACCGCTAACCCTAACCCTAACCCTAACACTAACCTAACGCTAACGCTAACCCTAACCCTAACGCTAAACCTAACCCTAACCCTAACCCTAAACCTAACCCTAACTCTAACCCTAACTCTAACCCTAACTGTAACGCTAACGCTAACCCTAACCCTAACCCTAACGCTAACCCTAACCATAACCCTAACCCTAACCCTAACGCTAACTCTAACCCTAACCGTAACCCTAATCATAACGCTAACCCTAACCCTAACACTAACACTAACCCTACCCTAACGCTAATGCTAACCCTAACCCTAACCCTAACCCTAACCCTAACCCTAACCCTAAGCCTAACCCTAACCCTAACCCTAACCCTAAACCTAACCCTAACCCTAACACTAACCCTAACCCTAACCCTAATCCTAATCCTAACCCTAGCGCTAACCCTAACCCTAACCCTAACGCCAACGCTAACCCTAACCCTAACCCTAACGCTAACCGTAACCCTAACCCTAATGCTAACGCTGACCCTAACCCTAAACCTAACGCTAACCCTAACCCTAACACTAACCCAAACCCTAACCTATAACCTAACCCTAACGCTAACCCTAACCCTAACCCTAACCCTAACACTAACGCTAACCCTTACCCTAACCCTAACGCTAACCTTAACCGTAACCCTAACCCTAAGCCTAACCCTAAACATAACCCTAACCCTTACCCTAACCCTAACCCTAACCCTAACGCTAACGCTAACCCTAACCCTTATGCTAACCCTAACCCTAACCTAACCATAACCCTAACCCTAACCCTAAACCTAACCCTAAACCTAACACTAACCCTAACTCTATCCCTAACCCTAAGCCTAACCGTAAGTGTAACCCTAACACTAACCATAACCCTAAAGCTAATCCTAACCCTAACCCTAACCCTAACCCTAAGCCTAACCCTAACACAAACCCTAACCCTAACCCTAACCCAAACCCTAACCCTAACCCTAACTCTAACTCTAACGCTAACGCTCACCCTAACCCTAACCCTAACCCTAACCCTAACCCTAACGCTAACGCTAACGCTAACCCTAACCCTAACGCTAACGCTAACCCTAACCCTAACGCTAAACCTAACCCTAAACCTAACTTTAACGCTAACCCTTACCCTAACCATAACGCTAACCCTAACCCTAACTCTAACGCTAACGCTAACCCTAACCTTAACGCTAACCCTAACCCTAAAGCTAACCTTAACCCTAACCCTAACCCTTACCCTTACGCTAACGCTAACCCTAACCCTAACCCTAACCTTAACGCTAACCCTAACCCTAACCCTAACCCTAACGCTAACGCTAACGCTTATCCTAACGCTAAACCTAACCCTAACCCTAACCCTAACGCTAACCCTAAAAATAACCCTAACCATAACCCTAACCCTAAGGCTAACCCTATCCCTAACCCTAACCCTTACCCTAACGCTAACCCTAACCCTAAACCTAACCCTAAACCTAACCCTAACCCTAACCCTAACCCTAACCCTAGCCCTAACCCTAAGCCTAACCCTAACCCTAACCCTAACCCTAAACCTAACCATAACCCTAACGCTAACCCTAACCCTAACCCTAAACCTAACCCTAACCCTAACCCTAGCCTTAACCGTAACGCTAACGCTAACGCTAAACCTAACCCTAACCCTAACCCTAACCCTAACCCTAACGCTAACCCTAACGCTAACCCTAGCCCTAACCCTAACCCTAACCCTAACCCTAACCCTAACCCTAACCCTAACGCTAAACCTAACCCTAACCCTAACCCTAACGCTAAACCTAACCCTAAACCTAACCCTATCCCTAACCCTAACCCTCAACAAACCCTAACGCTAACGCTAACCCTAACCCTAACCCTAACCCTAAACCGAATGCGAACGCTAACCCTAACCCTAACCCTAACGCTAAACCTAACCCTAACCCTAAACCTAACGCTAACCCTAAACCTAACCCTAACCCTAACGCTAACGCTAACCCTAACCCTAATCCTAACGCTAACCCTAGCTCTAACTCTAACCCTGACCGTAAACCTAATGCTACCGCTAACCCTAACCCTAACCCTAATGATAACTTTAACCCTAACCTTAACCCTAACGCTAACGCTAAACCTAAACCTAACCCTAACCCTGACCCTAACCGTAACCCTAACCCTTACCCTAATCCTAACGCTAACCCTAACCCTAAACCTAAACCTAACGCTAAGGCTAACCCTAACCCTAACCCTAACGCTAACCCTAACCCTAACCCTAACCATAACCCTAACGCTAACGCTAACCCTACCCCTAACCCTAACCCTAACGCTAACGCTAACCCTAACCCTAACGCGAAACCTAACCCTAACCCTAACACTAACCCTAACGCTAACCCTAACCCTAAACCTAATGCTAACCCTAACCCTAACCCTAACCC
>NW_027459618.1:10000-12500 GCF_050624435.1 Tenrec ecaudatus
CTAACCCTAACCCAAACCCTAACCCAAACCCCAATGCTAACGCTAACCCTAACCCTAGCCCTAAACCTAACGCTAACCCTAACCCTAACCCTAACCCTAACCCTAACGCTAACGCTAAACCTAACACTAACGCTAACCCTAACGTTAACCTTAAGCCTAACCCTAACGCTAACGCTAACCCTAACCCTAACCCTAACCCTAACCCTAACCCTAAACCTAACCCTAAACCTAACACTAACCCTAACCCTATCCCTAACCCTAAGCCTAACCGTAAGTGTAACCCTAACACTAACCATAACCCTAAAGCTAACCATAATCATAACCCTAAACGTAAGCCTAACCCTAACCCAAACCCTAACCCTAACCCTAACCCTAAGCCTAACCCTAAGCCTAACCCTAACCCTAACCATAACCCTAAATCTAATCCTAACCCTAACCCTAACCCTAAGCCTAACCCTAACACAAACCCTAACCCTAACCCTAACCCAAACCCTAACCCTAACGCTAACCCTAACCCTAACGCTAACGCTAACGCTCACCCTAACCCTAACCCTAACCCTAACCCAAACCCTAACGCTAACGCTAACCCTAACCCTAACGCTAACGCTAACCCTAACCCTAACGCTAAACCTAACCCTAACCCTAACCCTAACCCTAACCCTAACGCTAACCGTAATCCTAACCGTAAACCTAACCCTAACCCTAAACCTAATCCTAACCCAAACCCTAAACCTAACGCTAACCCTAACCCTAACGCTAACCCTAACCCTAACCCTGACCCTAACCCTAGCGCTAACCCTAACCCTAAACCTAACGCCAACGCTAACCCTAACCCTAACCCTAACGCTAACCGTAACCCTAACCCTAATGCTAACGCTGACCCTAACCCTAACCCTAACGCTAACCCTAACCCTAACACTAACCCAAACTCTAACCCTAAACCTAACCCTAACGCTAACCCTAACCCTAACCCTAACACTAACGCTAACCCTTATCCTAACCCTAACGCTAACCCTAACCCTAACCCTAACCCTAAGCCTAACCCTAAACATAACCCTAACCCTAACCCTAAGCCTAACCCTAACCCTAACGCTAACGCTAACCCTAACCCTTATGCTAACCCTAAACCTAAGCCTAACCTAACCCTAACCCTAACCCTAAACCTAACCCTAAACCTAACACTAACCCGAACCCTATCCCTAACCCTAAGCCTAACCGTAAGTGTAACCCTAACCCTAACCATAACCCTAAAGCTAACCATAACCATAACCCTAAACGTAAGCCTAACCCTAACCCAAACCCTAACCCTAACCCTAACCCTAAGCCTAACCCTAAGCCTAACCCTAACCCTAACCATAACCCTAAAGCTAATCCTAACCCTAAGCCTAACCCTAACACAACCCCTAACCCTAACCCTAACCCACACCCTAACCCTAACCCTAACGATAACGCTAACGCTCACCCTAAGCCTAACCCTAACCATAAACCTAATCCTAACCCTAACGCTAACGCTAACCCTAACCCTTACCCTAACGCTAACCCTAACCCTAACCCTAACCCTAACGCTAACCCTAACCCTAAACCTAACCCTAACCCTAATCCTAACCGTAACCCTAACGATAACGCTAACGCTCACCCTAAGCCTAACCCTAACCATAAACCTAATCCTAACCCTAACGCTAACGCTAATCCTAACCCTTACCCTAACGCTAACCCTAACCCTAACCCTAACCCTAACGCTAACCCTAACCCTAAACCTAAACCTAACCCTAACCCAAACCCTAACCCTAACCCCAATGCTAACGCTAACCCTAACCCTAACCCTAAACCTAACGCTAACCCTAACCCTAACCCTAACCCTAACCCTAACGCTAACGCTAAACCTAACACTAACGCTAACCCTAACGTTAACCCTAAGCCTAACCCTAACGCTAACGCTAACCCTAACCCTAACCCTAACCCTAACACTAATCCTAACACTAACCCTAACCCTAACCCTAACCCTAACCGTAACCCTAACCCTAACTTTAACTCTAACGCTTACCCTAACCCTAACGCTAACCCAAAACCGAACCCTAACCCTAACACTAACCCTAGCACTAACCCTAACCCTAACCCTAACCCTAACGCAACCCCAACCCTAACCCTAACGCTAACTCTACCCTAACGCTATCCCTAACCCTAACCCTAACCCTAACCCTAACGCTAACCCTAACCCTAACCCTAATGCTAACGCTGACCCTAAACCTAACCCTAACGCTAACCCTAACCCTAACGCTAACCCTAACCCTAACCCAAACCCTAACGCTAACGCTAACCCTAACCCTAACGCTAACGCTAACCCTAACCCTAACGCTAAACCTAACCCTAACCCTAACCCTAACCCTAACCCTAATGCTAACCGTAATCCTAACCGTAAACCTAACCCTAACCCTAAACCTAATCCTAACCCAAACCCTAAACCTAACGCTAACCCTAACCCTAACGCTAACCCTAACCC
>NW_027459618.1:22500-25000 GCF_050624435.1 Tenrec ecaudatus
TAACCCTAACGCTAACCCTAACCCTAACCCTAACACTAACCCTAACACTAACCCTAACCCTAACCCTAACACTAACCCTAACACAACCCTAACCCTAACCCTAACCCTAACCCTAACGCTAACCCTAACACTAACCCTAACCCTTACGCTAACGCTAACCCTAACGCTAACCCTAACCCTAACACTAACGCTAACCCTTACCCTAATCCTAACGCTAACCCTAACCCTAACCCTAACCTTAAGCCTAACCCTAACCCTAACCCTAACACTAACGCTAACCCTTACCCTAATCCTAACGCTAACCCTAACCCTAACCCTAACCTTAAGCCTAACCCTAACCCTAACCCTAACCCTAACCCTAACCCTAACCGTAACGCTAACGCTAACCCTAACCCTTATGCTAACCCTAACCCTAACCCTAACCTAACCCTAATCCTAACCCTAACCCTAACTCTAAACCGAACCCTAAACCTAACGCTAAACCTAACCCTAACCCTAACCCTAACTCTAACCCTAAGCCTAACCCTAAGCCTAACCCTAACCCTAACCATAACCCTAAAGCTAACCCTCACCCTATCCCTAACCCTAATCCTAACCCTAACCCAAACCCTAACCCTATCCCTAACCCTAACCCTAACCCTAACGCTAACCCTAAACCTAAACCTAACCCTAACCCTAACGCTAAACCTAACCCTAACCCTTACTCTAACGCTAAACCTAAACCTAACAATAACCCTAACCCTAAACCAAACCCTAACCCTAACCCTAACGCTAAAGCTAACCCTAAACCTAACCCTAAACCTAACGCGAACGCTAACCCTAACCCTAACCCTAACGCTAACCCTAACCCTCACCCTAACCCTAAACCTAACCCTAACGCTAACCCTAACCCTAACCCTAACGCTAACGCTAACCCTAACCCTAACGCTAAACCTAACCCTAACCCTAACACTAACCCTAACCCTAACCCTAACCCTAACACTATCCCTAACCCTAACGCTAACCCTAACCCTAACACTAACGCTAACCCTAACCCTAACCCTAACCCTAAGCCTAACCCTAACCCTAACCATAACCCTAACCCAAACCCTAACCCTAAACCTAACCCTAGCGCTAACCCTAACGCTAACCCTAACACTAACGCTAACCCTTACCCTTACCCTAACCTTAAGCCTAACCCTAACCCTAACCCTAACCCTAACCCTGACCCTAACGCTAACGCTAACCCTAACCCTTATGCTAACCCTAACTCTAACCCTAACCTAACCCTAACCCTAACCCTAACCCTAACTCTAAACCTAACCCTAAACCTAACGCTAAACCTAACCCTAACCCTAGCCCTAACCCTAACCCTAAGCCTAACCCTAAGCCTAACCCTAACCCTAACCATAACCCTAAAGCTAACCCTCACCCTAACCCTAACCCTAAGCCTAACCCTAACCCAAACCCTAACCCTAACCCTAACCCTAACGCTAACCCTAAACCTAAACCTAACCCTAACCCTAACCCTAACCCTTACCCTAACGCTAAACCTAACCCTAACCCTTACTCTAACGCTAAACCTAAACCTAACAATAACCCTAACCCTAAACCTAACCCTAACCCTAACGCGAACGCTAACCCTAACCCTAACCCTAACGCTAACCCTAACCCTAACCCTAACCCTAACCCTAACCCTAACGCTAACCCTAACCCTAACCCTAACGCTAACGCTAACCCTAACCCTAACGCTAAACCTAACCCTAACCCTAACATTAACCCTAACCCTAACACTAACCCTAACCCTAACCCTAACCCTAACGCTAACCCTAACCCTAACCCTAACCCTAACCCTAACGCTAACCCTAACCCTAACGCTAACCCTAACCCTAACCCTAAACCTAACCCTAACCCTAACCCGAACGCTAAACCTAACCCTAACCCTAACGCTAACGCTCACCCTAAACCTAACCCTAACCCTACCCCTACCCCTACCGCTAAGCCTAACCATAACCCTAACCCTAACCCTAACGCTAACGCTAACGCTAACCCAACCCTAGCCATAACCCTAACGCTAACCCTAGCTCTAACTCTAAACCTGACCCTAAACCTAATGCTAACGCTAACCCTAACCCTAACCCTAACGCTAACCCTAACCCTAACCCTAAGCCTAACCCTAACGCTAACGCTAAACCTAAACCTAACCCTAACCCTAACCCTAACACTAACCCTAACCATAACCCTAACCCTTCCCTAACCCTAACCCTAACACTAACCCTAACCATAACCCTAACCCTTACCCTAACCCTAACGCTAACGCTAACCCTAATCCTAACACTAACCCTAACCCTAACCCTAACTCTAACTCTAACGCTTACCGTAACCCTAACCCTAACCCTAACCCTAACGCTAACCCTAACCCTAACCCTAACCCTAACCCTAACCCTAACACTAACCCTAACACTAACCCTAACCCTAACCCTAAACCTAACCCTAACGCTAATCCTAACCCTAACCCTAA
>NW_027459618.1:65000-67500 GCF_050624435.1 Tenrec ecaudatus
CCCTAACCCTAACCCAAAGCCTAACCCTAACCCTAACCCTAACCCTAACCCTAACACTAACCCTAACGCTAACGCTAACGCTAACGCTAAACCTAACCCTAACCCTAACGCTAAACCTAAACCTAACCCTAACCCTAACGCTAAACCTAACCCTAACCATAACCCTAACGCTAACCCTATCACTAACCCTAACCCTAACCCTAATGCTAACGCTAACCCTATCCCTAACCCTAACCCTAACTCTAATCCTAACGCTAACGCTAACCCTAACCCTAACCCTAACCCTAACCCTAACCCTAACCCTAACCCTAACGCTAACCCTAACCCTAACCGTAACCCTAACCCTAAACCTAACCCTAAACCTAAACCTAACCCTATACCTAACGCTAACCCTAACCCTAACCCTAACCCTAACCCTAACGCTAACCCTAACCCTAACCCTAACCCTAATCCTAACGCTAACGCTAACCCTAACCCTAACCCTAACACTAACGCTAACGCTAACCCTAACCCTAACCCTAACGCTAACCCTAACCCTAACCCTAACCTAACGCTAACGCTAACCCTAACGCTAACGCTAAACCTAACCCTAACGCTAAACCTAATCCTAACCCTAAACCTAACCCTAACCCTAACCCTAACACTAACGCTAACCCTAACCCTAACCCTAACCCTAACCCTAACGCTAACCCTAACCCTAAACCTAACCCTAACCCTATCCCTAACCCTAACGGTAACACTAACCCTAACCCTAAGCCTAACGCTAACCCTAACCCTATCTCTAACCCTAACCCTAACGCTAACCCTAAACCTAACCCTAACCCTAACCCTAACCCTAATGCTAATGCTAACCCTAAACCTAACCCTAACGCTAACGCTAAACCTAACCCTAACGCTAATCCTAACCCTAACCCTAACCCTAACCCTAAACCTAACCCTAACCCTAACCCTAACTCTAAGCCTAACCCTAACGCTAACGCTAACCCTAAGCCTAACCCTAACCCTAACCCTAACACTAATCCTAACACTAACCCTAACCCTAACCCTAACCCTAACCTTAACTCTAACTCTAACGCTTACCCTAACCTTACCCTAACCCTAACCCTAACGCTAACCCTAACCCTAACCCTAACTCTAACCCAAACACAAACCCTAACACTAACCCTAACCCTAACCCTAACCCTAACGCAACCCTAACCCTAACCCTAACCCTAACCCTAACCCTAACCCTAACCCTAAACCTAACGCTAAACCTAACCCTAACCCTAACCCTAACCCTAACGCTAACCCTAAACCTAACGCTAACGCTCATCCTAACCCTAATCCTAACGCTAACCCTAACCCTAACCCAAAGCCTAACCCTAACCCTAACCCTAACCCTAACCCTAACACTAACCCTAACGCTAACGCTAACGCTAACGCTAAACCTAACCCTAACCCTAACGCTAGACCTAAACCTAACCCTAACCCTAACGCTAAACCTAACCCTAACCATAACCCTAACGCTAACCCTAACACTAACCCTAACCCTAACCCTAATGCTAACGCTAACCCTATCCCTAACCCTAACCCTAACTCTAATCCTAACGCTAACGCTAACCCTAACCCTAACCCTAACCCTAACCCTAACGCTAACCCTAACCCTAACCGTAACCCTAACCCTAAACCTAACCCTAAACCTAAACCTAACCCTATACCTAACGCTAACCCTAACCCTAACCCTAACACTAACCCTAACCCTAACGCTAACCCTAACCCTAACCCTAACCCTAACCCTAACGCTAACGCTAACCCTAACCCTAACCCTAACCCTAACGCTAACGCTAACCCTAACCCTAACCCTAACGCTAACCCTAACCCTAACCCTAACCTAACGCTAACGCTAACCCTAACGCTAACGCTAAACCTAACCCTAACGCTAAACCTAATCCTAACCCTAAACCTAACCCTAACCCTAACCCTAACCCTAACACTAACACTAACCCTAACCCTAACCCTAACCCTAACCCTAACGCTAACCCTAACCCTAACCGTAACCCTAACCCTAACCCTAACGGTAACACTAACCCTTACCCTAACCCTAACGCTAACCCTAACCCTATCTCTAACCCTAACCCAAACGCTAACCCTAAACCTAACCCTAACCCTAACCCTAACCCTAATGCTAATGCTAACCCTAACCCTAACCCTAACGCTAACGCTAAACCTAACCCTAACGCTAATCCTAACCCTAACCCTAACCCTAAACCTAACCCTAACCCTAACCCTAACTCTAAGCCTAACCCTAACGCTAACGCTAACCCTAAGCCTAACCCTAACCCTAACCCTAACACTAATCCTAACACTAACCCTAACCCTAACCCTAACCCTAACCTTAACTCTAACTCTAACGCTTACCCTAACCTTACCCTAACCCTAACCCTAACGCTAACCCTAAGCCTAACCCAAAGCCTAACCCTAACCCTAACCCTAACCCTAACCCTAACCCAAACACTAACCC
>NW_027459618.1:75000-82500 GCF_050624435.1 Tenrec ecaudatus
CCCTAAAGCTAACCCTAACCCTAACCCTAACCCTTACCCTAATGCTAACCCTAACACTAACCCTAACCCTAACCCTAACCCTAACCCTAATCCTAACCCTAACTCTAACCCTAACCCTATGCCTAACCCTAACCCTAAACCTAACCCTAACCCTAATGCTAACCCTAACCCTAACCCTAACCCTAACCCTAACATTAACCCTAACGCTAAAGCTAATGCTAAACCTAACCCTAACCCTAAACTTAACCCTAACCCTAACGCTAACCCTAACGCTAACCCTAACCTAACCCTAACCCTAACCCTAACGCTAACGCTAACCCTAACCCTAACCCTAACTCTAACCCTAACCCTAACCCTAATGCTAACGATGAGGCTAACCCTAACCCTAACGCTAACCCAAACCTTAACACTAACCCAAACCCTAACCCTAAACCTAAACCTAATGCTAACCCTAACCCTAACCCTAACACTAACGCTAACCCTTACCCTAACCCTAACGCTAACCCTAACCCTAAACCTAAGCCCCAACCCTAACCCTAAGCCTAACCCTAACCATAACGCTAACCCTAACCCTAACCCTAACCCTAACCCTAACCCTAACGCTAACCCTAACCCTTATGCTAACCCTAACCCTAACCCTAACCTAACCCTAACCCTAACCCTAACCCTAAACCTAACACTAAACCTAATGCTAACCCTAACACTAACCCTAAACCTAACACTAACCCTAACCCTAACCCTAATCCTAAGCCTAACCCTAAGCTTAACCCTAACCATAACCATAACACTAAAGCTAACCCTAACCCTAACCCTAACCCTAAGCCTAACCCTAACCCAAATTCTAACCCTAACCCTAACCCTAACCCTGCCGCTAACGTTAACGCTCACCCTAACCCTAACCCTAACCCTAACCCTAACGCTAACCCTAAACCTTACCCTAACCCTAACCCTAACCCTAACGCTAAAACTAACCCTAACCCTAAACCTAACGCTAAACCTAACCCTAACCCTAACCCTAACCCTAACCCTAACCCTAACCCTAACCCTAACCCTAACCCAAACCCTAACGCTAACTCTAACCCTAACGCTAACCCTAACCCTCACCCTAACGGTAACCCTAACCCTAACCCTAACCCTAACGCTAACGCTAACCCTAACCCTAACCCTAACGCTAACGCTAACCCTAACCCTAACGCTAAACCTAACCCTAACCCTAACCCTAACCCTAACCCTAATGCTAACCGTAACCCTAACCGTAAACCTAACCCTAATCCTAAACCTAATCCTAACCCTAACCCTAAACCTAACGCTAATCCTAACCCTAACCCTAACCCTAACGCTAACTCTAACCCTAACCCTAACCTAACGCTAACGCTAACCCTAACACTAACGCTAACGCTAATGCTAACCCTAAACCTAACGCTAAACCTAACCCTAACCCTAACCCTAACGCTAACGCTAACCCTAACCCTAACCCTAACGCTAACCCAAACCCCAATACTAACCTTAACCATAAACCTATCCCAATCCTAACGCTAACCCTAACCCTAACCCTAACGCTAACGCTAACGCTAAACCTAACCCTAATCCTAACCCTAACGCTAACCCTAACCCTAGACCTAACCCTAACCCTAATCCTAACCCTAACCCTAACGCTAACGCTAACCCTTACCCTAACGTTAACCTAACCCTAACCCTAACCCTAACCCTAACCCTAACCCTAACCCTAACCCTAACCCTAACGCTAACCCTAACCCTAACCCAAACCCCAATCCTAACGCTAACCCTAACCCTAACCCTAATGATAACGCTAAACCTAAAACTAACGCTAACCCTAACGTTAACCCTAACCCTAACCCTAATGCTAACGATAACCCTAACCCTAACCCTAACGCTAACCCTAAGCCTATCCCTAACCCTAACCCTAACCCTAACCCTAATCCTAACGCTAACCCTAACCCTAACGCTAACGCTAACCCTAACCATAACGCTAACCCTAACCTAACCCTAAACCTAACACTAACCCAAACCCTAAACCTAGCCCTAACCCTAACGCTAAACCTAAACCTAACCCTAACCCTAACGCTAACCCTAACCCTAACGCTAACCATAACCCTAACCCTAACGCTATCCCAAACCCTAACCCTAACCCTAACGCTAACGCTAAACCTAACCTTAACCCTAACGCTAACGCTAACCCTAACCCTAACGCTAAAACTAACCCTAACCCTAACCCTAAACCTAACCCTAACTCTAACCCTAACCCTAACCCAAACCCTAACCCTAATCCTAACCCTAACGCTAACGCTAACCCTAACCCTAACACTAAATCTAACCCTAACCTAATGCTAACGCTAACCCTAACCCTAACGCTAACGCTAACCCTTACCCTAACGCTAACGCTAACCCTAACCCTAACGCTAACCCTAATCCTAACCCTAAACCTAACCCTAACCCTATTCCTAACCCTAACCCTAACCCTAACCCTAAGCCTAACGCTAACGCTAACCCTAACCCTAACGCTAACCCTAACCCTAACCCTAAACCTAACACTAACACTAAACCTAACCCTAACTCTAACGCTAACGCTAACCCTAACCCTAACCCTAAATCTAACCCTAACCCTAACCCTAACCCTAAACTTAACCCTAACCCTAACACTAACCCTAACCCTAACCCTAACGCTAACCCTAACCCTACCCCTAACGCTAACCCTAACCCTAACCATAACCCAAACCCTAACGCTAACCCTCACCCTACCGCTAAACCTATCCCTAACCCTAACCCTAACCCTAACCTAACGCTAACACTAACCCTAACCCTAACGCTAACCCTAACCCTAACCCTAACCCGAACCCTAACCCTAAACCTAAACCTAAACCTAACCCTAACCCTAACCCTAACGCTAACGCTAACCCTAACCCTAACACTAATCCTAACCCTAACCCTAACCCTAACGCTAACCCTAACCCTAACCCTAACACTAACCCTAAACCTAACCATAACCCTAACCCTAATGCTAACCCTAACCCTAACGCTAACCCTAACCCTAACCCTAACCCTAATGCTAACGCTAACCCTAACGCTAACCCTAAAGCTAACCCTAATGCTAACCCTAACCGTATCCCTAACCCTAACCCTAACCCTAACCTAACCCTAACCCTAACCCTAACCTTAACCCTAACCCTAACCCTAACCCTAACCCTAACCCTAACCCTAACACTCACCCTAATGCTAACGCTAACCCTACCTCTAACGCTAACCCTAACCCTAAACCTAACGCTAACCCTAACCCTAACCCTAACGCTAACGCTAACCCTAACCCTAACCCTAACGCTAACGCTACCCCTAACCCTAACGCTAAACCTAACCCTAACCCTAACCCTAACCCTTAACCTAACCCTATCCCTGACCCTAACCCTAACGCTAACACTAACCCTAACCCTAACGCTAACCCTAACCCTCACCCTCACCCTAACCCTAACCCTAACCCTAACCCTTACCCTAACCCTAACCCTAACCCTAATGCTAACCCTAACGCTAACCCTAAACCTAACCCTAACCCTAACCCTAACCCTAACCCTAACCCTAACGCTAACCCTAACCCTAACCCTAACCCTAACGCTAACCTAACCCTAACCCTAACCCTAACGCTAACTCTAACGCTAACCCTAACACTAACGCTAACCCTAACCCTAACCCTAAACCTAACCCTAACCCTAGCCCTAACCCTAACCCTAGCCCTAACCCTAACCTAACGCTAACGCTAACCCTAACACTAATGCTAACGCTAACCCTAACCCTTACGCTAAACCTAACCCTAACCCTAACCCTAACCCTAACCCTAACCCTAAAGCTTACCCTAACCCTAAACCTAACCCTAACTCTAACCCTAATGCTAACGCTAACCCTAAGTCTAACCCTAACGCTAACCCTAACCCTATCCCTAACCTTAACCCTAACCCTAACCCTAACCCTAACCCTAATTCCAGCGCTAACGCTATCCCTAACCCTAACCCTAAACCTAACCCTAACTCTTACCCTAACCCTAACCCTTACCCTAACCGTAACGCTAACCCTAACCCTAACCCTAACCCTAATGCTAACGCTAATGCTAACCCTAACCCTAACCCTAACGCTAACGCTAGCCCTAACCCTAACGCTAACCCTAACCCTAACCCTAACCCTAACCCTAACCCTAACCCTAATCTTAACGCTAACGCTAACGCTAACCCTAACCCAAACCCTAACCCTAAACCTAACCCTAACCCTAACACTAACCCTAACCCTAACCCTAATGCTAACACTAACCCTAACCCTAAACCTAACCCTAACCCTAACGCTAACCCTAACCCTAACCATAACCCTAACGCTAACCCTCACCCTAACGCTAAACCTAACCCTAACCCTAACCCTAACCCTAACGCTAACCCTAACCCTAAACCTAACCCTAACCCTAACGCTAACCCTAACCCGAACCCTACCCTAACGCTAATGCTAACCCTAACCCTAACCCTAACGCTAACGCTAACCATAACCCTAACGCTAAACCTAACGCTAACCCTAACTCTAACCGTAACGCTTACCCTAACCCTAACCCTAACCATAATGCTAACGCTAACGCTAACCCTAACCCTACCCTAACGCTAACCCTAACCCTAACGCTAACGCTAACCCTAACCCTAACCCTAACCCTAACCTAACGCTAACGCTAACCCTAACCCTAACGCTAACCCTAAACCTAACCCTAACCCTAACCGTAACCATAACCCTAACGCTAACCCTAACCCTAACCCTAACCCTAAACTTTACCCTAACCCTAAACCTAACCATAACCATAACCCTAACCCTAACGCTAACGCTAACCCTAACCCCAACCCTAACCCTAACCCTAATGCTAACGCTAAACCTAACGGTAACCCTAATGCTAACCCTAACCCTATCCTTAACCCTAACCCTAACCCTAACCCTAACCCTAACGCTAATCTTAACGCTAACGCTAACCCTAACACTAACCCTAACCCTAACCCTAACCCTAACCCTAACGCTAACGCTAACCCTAACCCTAACACTAACCCTAACCCTAACGCTAACTCTTACCCTAACCATAACCCTGCCCTAACCCTAACCCTAACGCTAACGCTAACCCTAACCCTAACCCCAACCCTAACGCTAAACCTAACCCTAACCCTAACCCTAACCCTAACCCTATTGTTAACGCTAACTCTAACGCTAACCCTAACGCTAACCCTAACCCTATCCCTAACCCTAACCCTAACCCTAACCCTAATCCTAATGCTAACGCTAACCCTAACCCTAACGCTAACCCTAAACCTAAACCTAACCCTAACCCTAACCCTAACCCTAAACCTAACGCTAAAGCTAACCCTAACTCTAAGCCTAACCCTAACGCTAACACTAACCCTAACCCTAACGCTAACCCTAACCCTAATGCTAACGCTAACTCTAACGCTAACGCTAACCCTAACCCTAACCCTAACCCTAACCCTAACCCTAATGCTAACGCTAACCCTAACCCTAAACCTAACCCTAACCCTAACGCTAACCCTAACCCAAACCATAACCCTAACGCTAACACTAACCCTCACCCTAACGGTAAACCTAACCCTACCCTAACCCTAACCCTAACCTAACGCTAACACTAACCCTACCCTTAACGCTAACCCTAACCGTAACCCTAACGCAAACTCTAACCCTTACCCTAACCCTAACCCTAACCCTAACCCTAACCCTAATGCTAACGTTAACGCTAACCCTAACCCTAACCCTAACGCTAACGCTAACCCTAACCCTAACCCTAACGCTAACCCTAACCCTAACCCTAACCCTAACCCTAACGCTAACGCTAACACTAACCCTAACCCTAACGCTAACGCTAACCCTTACCCTAACGCTAACCCTAACCCTAACCCTAACCCTAACCCTAACGCTAACCCTAAACCTAACGCTAACGCTAACCCTAACCCTAACCCTAACCCTAACCCTAACCCTAAACCTAAACCTAAACCTAACCCTAACCCTAACCCTAACCTTAACGCTAACGCTAACCCTAACACTAACCCTAACCCTAACCCTAACGCTAAACCTAACCCTAACCCTAACCATAACCCTAACGCTAATGCTAACCCTAATCCTAACCCTTACCCTAACCCTAACCCTAATGCTAACGCTAACCCTAACGCTAACCCTAACGCTAACCCTAACACTAACCCTAACCGTATCCCTAACCGTATCCCTAACCCTAACCCTAACCCTAACCTTAACCCTAACACTAACCCTAACACTCACCCTTTTCCTAACGCTAACCCAACCCCTAATGCTAACCCTAACCCTAAACCTAACGCTAACCCTAACCCTAACCCTAACGCTAACGCTAACCCTAACCCTAACCCTAACGCTAACGCTACCCCTAACCCTAACGCTAAACCTAACCCTAACCCTAACCCTAACCCTAACCCTAAACCTAACGCTAAAGCTAACCCTAACCCTAACCCTAACGCTAACACTAACCCTAACGCTAACCCTAACCCTCACCCTAACCCTAACCCTAACGCTAACCTAACCCTACCCCTAACCCTAACGCTAACGCGAACCCTAACCCTAACCCTAACGCTAACCCTAACCCTAACCCTAACCCTAACCCTAACGCTAACGCTAACCCTAACCCTAACCCTAACGCTAACGCTAACCCTAACCCTAACGCTAACCCTAAACCTAACCCTAACCCTAACGCTAACTCTAACGCTAACCCTAACGCTAACGCTAACCCTAACCCTAACCCTAGCCCTAACCCTAACGCTAACCCTAACCCTAACCCTAAACCTAAACCTAACCCTAACCCTAACCCTAGCCCTAACCCTAACCATAGCCTTAACCCTAACCTAACGCTAACACTAACCCTAACCTTAATGCTAACGCTAACCCTAACCCTAGCGCTAAACCTAACCCTAACCCTAACCCTAACCCTAACCCTAACCCTAACCCTAGCGCTAACCCTAACCCTAAACCTAAACCTAACCCTAACCATATCCCTAACCCTAACGCTAACCCTAACCCTAATTCCAGCGCTAACGCTAACCCTAACCCTAACCCTAAACCTAAACCTAACCCTAACCCTAACCCTAACCCTAACCGTAACGCTAACCCTAACCCTAAACCTAACCCTAATGCTAACGCTAATGCTAACCCTAACCCTAACCCTAACGCTAACGCTAACCCTAACCCTAACGCTAACCCTAACCGTAACCCTAAACTTAACCCTAACCCTAAACCTAACCATAACCCTAACCCTAACCCTAACGCTAACGCTAACCCTAACCCCAACCCTAACCCTAACCCTAATGCTAACGCTAACCCTAACGGTAACCCTAATGCTAACCCTAACCCTATCCCTAACCCTAACCCTAACCCTAACCCTAACGCTAACGCTAACCCTAACCCTAACCCTAACCCTAACCCTAATGCTAACGCAAACTCTAA